>NW_027468815.1:7500-11265 GCF_046254945.1 Alosa pseudoharengus
TCTCTCTCTCTCTCTCCCACCCTCTCTCTCTCCTCATAGGTGCAACACGGAGAGTGAGTGGTACCAGATCCACGACAACATCATCCGAAAGGTCAACTCCCGCTACAACTTGTCAGGCTCCAACACCGGTAAACATCTCTCTCCCGCTCTCTCTTTATCTCCTCACAGGCTCAGGGAATTACGTCTTCATAGCCTGTCAGAAAATAGTCAAAATATCTCATCGACATTATCTGCGTCTTTAACAACAGTCTGTCAGAAAACAGCTCCATTTGTACTCTCAGAAGTGCTATCTCCATATGGTCCTAGAATGCAGTCAGTGGATTACCTAAGTCTTCTTCCAGTCACTGCCAAAATGTCCCCCAAGGCTATCGCTATATACTATTTCGTTGTAAATGCATATTCCAGTCTTACTCAAAACTACTCCGAATAATGTTGTTTCGTCCACAATTAAAGTTTTTCACTCGTTCATCCAAAATTCTTCGAACACTGAACTGAACTTTTCATTTAAGGGTTTCCTCTTTTGAAGAGCTTAAATGAAGAACTGTGTTAAATTATCACATCGATAAGATCAGAGTGAAAACTGAGGTTCAAGCTAAGACAAACCATAGCTCCTTGCTCTCTGCGGCTTATCTGTCAGTATGTAAATTAAAACCGCAAACTACACAACGATCCAAGATCCAACCAAGTGCCAGTTTCTTTTGACACGGTATCCTCCGTGCTTGACGCTTCGGTAGATACCCATTAGAGATTCAGATGGTAGAAATACCCATCTTTTTCTCAGCATCCGCCTTCTGATGTGCTCCCTAGCAACCACATCCCATAGACAAGTCACACAAGACACACACATGTAAGTGCATCGAGTCCCAATAGGGATGCTGAGATAATTGGTGAAGCTTGAGGATTATTACGGCAGACATTAAGATGGCAAAATGTGCACTGGGAAAGCTCTGCTTATGCACAGGGCAAAGAAGCATGCACCTTATAAATAATGGCGTGGGATTTGTGTTATAGGCCAGAGAGAGTAGTTCAACTTCAAGCTCAAGCTCAAGTGGAATGCCAACACCCATGTGCATACTGTATGTATGTATCAGTTGTGATTGTGGCTGGCAGTGACCTTATATCTAGCTGAAGTGTGACGTGTTCGCCTGAAGTCATGTATGTTACATTTAAATAGCACAGCCTTTAGCCTCAGCCTCCTTTTCTTCCTCTTTTCTTGCATTTAACACATTTGCATGTAAGTGGAGACCGTTTGATGTGGTCAGTTATTCTTAATCAAGTGTGAGGTTCAGTATCTCTCTCTCTCTCTCTCTCTCTCACTCTCTCTTTCTCTCTATATATATATATATTAAAAAAGTAGCGTATTAAATAAGTTATTGGAAAACTAGTTTATTAGAGTAATGATCTCTCTCGGTACCCCTGTGTGTCTCCTGGAGTGACCTTATCTCGGCCCTGTCAGTAGCCACATCGATAGCCCCTCCTCAACCCTCGTCCATGCTCACTGCATGCTGCAAAAAAAAAAGAAATAAAAGGAAGAAAGACAGAAAGGCAAATGATGTGGCAAAGGCTTAACGGATTTCAATACGAGCTGACAGGGGTGAGAGAGAAGAGAGGGGGAGAGAGAGAGAGAGAGAGAGAGAGAGAGAGAGAGAGAGAGAGAGAGAGAGGGAGAGGAGAGGAGAGCGGGAGCTCTGCTATATCTTCAGACCTCTGCTGCTTTTTCCTCTCTTTTTACTGGGTTTTCCTAGCTATCTCTCTCTCTCTCTCTCTCTCTCAGTCCTTTTCTCTCTCTCTTTCGCTCTCTTTCTCTCTTATTTCCCCTCTTCCTGTCATACTTACCTATCTTCCTATCTTTCCTGTCTTTCCTTTCTCTATCCCTCTCTCTCCATCTCTATCTCCCTCCTTTTTTTCTTTCTTTCCTTCTTCTACTCTCCCTTTTTTACTCTCTTTGTCCTTCTTCTCTCTCCCTCTCTCCTTCTCTCTCTCTCTCTATCCCCCTCTCTCTCTCTGAAGGAACTGCATAATTGCGTTCTGCAGTTTCAGGCGGAGGATATTGAATAAGTGGGAGCGTGGCGTAAAAGGCAAAGGCAAAGCATTAATTAAGCTGACTGACATAAAGTCATTGCTTTCTCTTTCTCTCTCCCTCCCTTTCTCTCTCTCTTTTCATTTCCCCTCCCTTCTTTTCCCCTGACGGTCGCGAGAGCTGCTGCGATGCTGCCGCACGCGCTGATACGCCCACCAAGATCAGAAACAATACCAAGAGCAGCCGAGCGCCAAGCGCCAAATCCCCCCATCCTGGGAATTCTAAGAAATAAAAGAGAGGAAAAAAAGAAATACATTAATTCACTGGCATTAAGTTGATAAGCGAGGAAATTCAGATGAGTTCCAATATATGAAAACGAACAAAAAAAAAGATTGATTTGAGTAGGCAGTGACATAGCACTAGTCCTCTGACTAATTATACCCACTGATAAAGAGAGTATTGAGTGTTATTAGGAAACATTGGCAGTAGGTGCCATATTACATGCAGACTACAGAGGTTGGGTGTTGGCAGGTGTTTATGAAGCCATGCGTGTCAGAGAGAGTCAGGGCCAGATGTACTGTAACGCTTTTGCGCCCACTTCAGGCGTATTTGTTTCGCAACGTGCGTGTAAAATCATTGCAAGGTATGTACAAACAGGCGGCAAAGATGTTAAAGTGAAAACTGCCTGTCGCGGGAGCTGAAAATGCCACATTGCGTTTTTCATGTCATGCATATACATTCATGGGAGGATCCAGAGGAAAGTGGGAGTTTAGCATAAAGAGATGGGAGGGGAAGCGTAAATAGCGCCTAATTATGTATTTCGCAGTATGTGCAAAGACTGCTCGTGAAAACGCACGTCTATTCTGCGCCTAAATACATCCGCCTTGTAAAAGCAGGTGTTAATCCAAATTGTAGTTCAATGCGTCAATAAGAGAACCTTTCAAAGACAACAGAATCGCTATTTAGAACACCAGTTTTTTAAGTAGTACTATCAAAAGCAACCTTAATTTTCGTTGGCCTTTCGAATGTTTTACTTTCACTTTCACGTCATTCACTTTATCTTTCCTACTTGCTATATTTTACCAGTCTTCCATAGCCTACGTGCACAAGTAGTTTGAGTAGAACTACTGATCTTCCTTATCTCCCTGCTTGTTGACATCTTATCATGTATGGTATTATTTCATGATCAATAATGATTCTTTTTAATGTTGTCATCAGTTAACTTCATTCAACTGCGCTTGTCTGTAGGCTCTGCCATTCAGTTGTGGACGTTCGTAAATTGCGGTAATGGGCGGAGAAAGGCAGGAAAAAGGCGCAGTTTACACTATGGATTGAACGTTTGATAAATACGACAAAAAATTTGGGTGTGATCGCGTTCGTAATCTATGTTTTGACCATGGCGCTGATAATGCTACGTTCGCAAATGTACGTACATCTGGCCTTCAGAGTCTAGGAAAGCTGTTGTGTTGTGTGTGGTGTTTGGTTTGACTGTCTGTGTTGGCCACAGTCTCTCACCCACACCCTGGTTGTCCTCTGCCCTGCTGATGCAATGTGGCCTGCTGTCCTGTTTGGCAGTGTGCAGGTGCTAACTCGGTCTTCCACTCCTGCGGTTCACACACAAGCACAGAGGAACCTCTTGCTGTCCACAGGTCACAGAGAGAGAGAGAATGAGAGGGATGAGGGTGGTGGCAGAGGGTTGTGAGTGAGAGAAGGACAGAAGGAGAAATATCAATTGCCATTAACAG
>NW_027468816.1:0-10731 GCF_046254945.1 Alosa pseudoharengus
CATCAGTGGAGCTTGTTAAGTGAAAAGATTCGATATGCTATGCACTGCGTTTGGAACTATTCTATGGGTCTGGAAGGAAGACCCTGATAACGCCAACAGAATACAAATGATGCATTAATCAAGTGTGAGGCCCACTTCTCAGCTGACTGATATTCAGATATTTCTATGTTGCTATGGGGGCAGAAATCATGTAATCAGATGTGACCTGGAGGATGCCAGCATCAGGAAACGCAAAGGCATTTCATTTAAGCCCCATGATTCTCTGACTGGCGATGGAACCGTTGGCCTGGTTCGGTCCTCTAGGACCAGGCGGGCCTGCTGTGATCTTTGGCCGCACGCCGGGGGCTCTGGAGCTGTGTCTGCCAGAGGGGGGGGGGGGGGGGGGGGGGTTGGGGGGGGGTTAGACGATACACACTTCTGTCCCCTGTGCTACAACAGACGCACAGCTGTCCCCATGGTGAACTAAGCTCCTTGTGTCACTGCTATGGCTACACACTTTGTGTGTATGTGTGTGTGTGTGTGTGTGTGTGTGTGTGTGTGTGTGTGTGTCTGTGTGTGTGTGTGTGTGTGTGCGTGTGTGTGTGGCGTGTGTGTGTGGTGTGTGTGTGTGTGTGTGTGGTGTGTGTGTGGTGTGTGTGTGTGTGTGTGTGTGTGTGGTGTGTGTGTGTGTGTGTGTGTGTGTGTGTGTGTGTGTGTGTGTGTGTGTGTGGTGTGTGTGTGTGTGTGTGTGTGTGTGTGTGTGTGTGGTGTGTGTGTGTGGTGTGTGTGTGTGTGTGTGTGTGTGTGTGGTGTGTGTGTGTGTGTGTGTGTGTGTGTGTGTGTGTGTGTGTGTGTGTGTGTGTGTGTGTGTGTGTGTGTGTGTGTGTGTGTGTGTGTGTGTGTGTGGGTGGATTGGGTTCGTACGTGCTCAAACAAACACGCTCCTGGCACTGCGTTGCATTGGCCGTGCTCCCCTATGCTGGCAAGACATACACACACACGCAGTGAGCACTCGGGCTCAGGGAGTTACGGAGAAGCCACAGTCCCTTCAGGGCTCGCTGTATAAATAAACACGCCCTGTCGGCGAGCGCTCTCTCTCTCTCTCTCTATCTCTCTCTCTCTCTCTCTCTCTCTCTCTCTCTTTACTCTTTCACTTTCTCTCTGGTCGATCTGACTGTCCTCTCTCCTTGTGGTTCTTGCACTTGGAGGAGTCGAGAGAGAGAGAGAGAGAGCGAGAGAGAGAGAGAGAGAGAGAGAGAGGCACTAGCATCTCTACATCAACTCTTCTCGCGGCGGAAAGAAGAGACAGCTGGCGAGAGGACATCAGACCCAGTCACGAAAGTCCTTCTCCTGCTCTCCTTCGCTTCTCTCAGAAGTATTATTAGGCAATATGTTCCCATTAATTGAATTGTGGCTGCACTGGTGCAGAGGAGAGAGAGAGAGAGAGAGAGAGAGAGAGAGACAGAGAGAGAGAGAGAGAGAGAGAGAGAGAGAGAGAGAGAGACAGAGAGAGAGAGAGAGACAGAGACAGCTCTGCTCCTCTCCTCTCAGCCGAGGCGTTTTCTCATTAGCGCCGCAGATTCTTGGCGTCGCCTAATGAACAATAATAACACTCCTCCAACACAACCACCATTAGAGCGAGTTAGGGAGAGAGGGATGCCGGCTGACGACCTCAGCCCGTAATTGGCTTGCCCGCACTCGTTAAGGGGGGGAAAGCAATAAAAAGGCAATGGCGCAGCAAAAACGTCAAGAGACAAAACGAGAGAGAGAGAGAGTGAGAGACAGGGAGAGACGCTTGTCACTTCACACACCTTAAACATAAAGGAACAACACTGGAAACTCTAAGAGGAGCGAGTGGCGAAGCGATAAAACCGGACTATAGACACACCGCGAACACAAACGTTGTCCGGCATTAGGAAGCGTTGTCCGGCATTAGGACATTGAAACGTCATGCGTGGAGTCGATCTTCTTGCTGAAGTACATGAAAGGCCCTGCTCCTGTGAGGAGAGGCACACGTGAGGTGAAAAGTTGAGGCGGGCTGACGGAGCGCGATGACTCTCTCCGGTTCCGTCATCCTGACACCCCTCAACTCAGCCTCCACACCGCCGCCACTGGTGCCCGCATCTGGGTCGAGAGCCGAGCCACGCCACGCCACACCACACCGCCGCCACTGGTGCCCGCATCTGGGTCGAGAGCCGAGCCACGACACGCCACACCACACCGCCGCCACTGGTGCCCGCATCTGGGTCGAGAGCCGAGCCACGCCACGCCACACCACACCGCCGCCACTGGTGCCCGCATCTGGGTCGAGAGCCGAGCCACGACACGCCACACCACACCGCCGCCGACGCGGCGCTTCTGTTCTCATTCAGTGCTGCAATCCCTCCACTCAGAGAGGTGTTTGCTCAGCCAACGACCTAGACAGTGAATCTGTCATGTCCTGCACTATTACAATAAACAATTATGCCCATACACACACACACACACACACACACACACACACACACACACACACACACACACACACACACACACCACCCCTGCCCTCCAAATCACCCTCCCTGGTGATGTCAATGTGAGGAATGCACCGAGCACTGTGCTGCAGCACGCCGGGACGCGTCTATCGTTTTATTAATCAAGCGCAACTGCGTGTAACAGAGGTCTATTTAAGACGCTACATTGTGTCGTCGCTCGCAGCCAGTGCCAGCTATAACGCTCTATTTCTGTTTCCATGCGAACGAATGCGAACGAACGCCGCGTCATGCGGAAGTTAATCTAAACTGGGTTGGAAAAACGATAGACGCCGCCGGGACCCTGTCTGGGCCCGACAGCAAGACTGGGTCCTGGGCACAAAGCCTCACCCTGACCTGACCCCCCAGGTGGGTGAAGGTGGATGTGTGCGATAGAGGGTGGGGCTGCGCTCGGACACATCGGCTTCCCAGTGGACTGGGCTGAGGCTCACACATGAAAAACAGATTGGACGAGAGTCTCCTGCCGCGTGGCTGAAAGAGCGTCACTCGCTCGGCCCAAACGCCTCCTTTTTGATCTCCAGACCTTGACACTTTGCACTTGAGGTTAAAAAGAGACAGCCTTTGCACTTAAGGTTAAAAGAGGAGACAGCTTTGCGGGGGAAAAAAGTGTCTGCCTTTTTGGATTTCCATGGTATTGGAGTTCCCCCCCCTCTGCCAGTTCACCTCTCTTTAAAGGCAAGCTGAGATGAGTCTGTGAGGTTGAAGTGACGGGAGGATGAAAAGACAGCGAAGGAGGCGCTGGTCTCTTTCATGTGCCAGCTCCAGTCCTCGGGGCGCGCGCGGCAACCGTAAACAACACCCTGCCATCAGCTGCCTCAGCCTCGCACCTGACAACCGCCTCGCCACCTCACCTCCTCACCGCCGCGCCTCACTCTCTGATTGGCCGGCGCTGCTGCAAGGCTGGAGGAGGCTCCATTAATTCAATTCCTCCCGCTTTTGATGGGACAAAAGTCCTGCCTTTGCGAGAACAGAGCCTGACCTGATGTTTACACACACAGTTCTGCACAACTAAAAAGTGGTGTGTGTGTGTGTGTGTGTGTGTGTGTGTGTGTGTGTGTGTGTATGTGTGTGTGTGTGTGTGTGTGTGTGTGTGTGTGTGTGTGTGTATATGTGTGTATGTGTGTGTGTGTGTGTGTGTGTGTGTGTGTATGTGTGTGTGTGTGTGTGTGTGTGTGTGTGTGTGTGTGTGAACAGAGGAAAGGGAGGGTGCAGGGGGGGGGGGTGCAAAAAAGGCTTTTTTTTTATGATGGCAACCACATTCGCATACTTCAGCAAATCTGTCTCACAGATTTTTCTGCGGCGAGCAGCAGGCTGAAGCCAAACACGACGTGGCGAGTGCAATGTGTTAAACTCCTCAGAACGGCCCCCTTCAAAGCCGCCGCCGCACGCCTGCACCAAGCGCACAGAAAACCGCCAGCTAAAACAAACAGCGAGGCGGCTGGGCCAGGCCAGGCAGAGCTGAGCTCTGGGCAATTACCGAGGGGTAATTGTTCCCAGGGCGTGAAGCCCAACACCCACAAGCGGGAGCTGTCACGCACATGCTCGCTCGCTCCCTCACTGCTGGTGACTTTCAGGAGGAGGACCTCCATCACATCTCACCGGCACTTAAACACACTGATCCAGGGTCAGTCAGAAGACAACCCCCCCCCACACACCCCCCCCCCCCCCACCCATGGTTCTTTTTAATGGTATACGTGGAACACATCAAGCATGCAGCCCTGGCATCGCTATGGGACACCAATGGTGAAGACTAGACAATGACAAAGCTTTCAGGGCCTCTTAAGGTCAGAGGAAATGGACATAAGTGACCAGCTTTGGCAGGCCTGCTTCAGGTGCTGGGGAAACCTCCTCCAGCAAACAGCATGTCTGGCACTCTAAGTAACAGAGACAAAACATGAGCAAGGAAGAGATACTTCCTGCTGGTGCTGTGTCTGTCCTCACCCGCCCCCCCCTCCCCTCCTCTCTTCCTCCTCTTCTCTTCTCCTCCTCTTCTTCCTCATGCTATCATTAAACAGAAGAGACATGATAATGACTGTGCAATACACACTGGCATGCCTTTCCCCTAATGTACTTACTCGAAAAACACCGCTCAGGAGATCGATGGCTATTAACTAACACCAGACACTCTCCTCGCCGCTCTCCAGCGTCACTACACACCACACACACACACTGAACAAACGCAGTTAACATACAAACTATACTGGTCACACACAAACCCACTGTCCCCCCCCCCCCCCCCCCCCCCCCCCGCTGGTCTGGACAAACAACTGAGTGGACCACAAATGTGACGGAGTAGCCACAGTAGCTTCACAATGGGGCCATAAATCAGGATGGGAGCCATGCTGGACCAGTGTGGTCGATGGACGGGAGACCATTGAATCCAATTTAGGATTTATGGTTTGCTTACGCTAGGAACATTGTGGTACACAAAGAACAGAGAGAAATCTACTAGATAAGTGAGGTAAACACAAGTGGTCTGAGAGACAACTGCACGTCAGAGCCATGCATGCCACCAAAGAGGAGAAAGAGAGAGAGAGACAGAGAGAGAGAGAGAGAGAGAGAGAGAGATGTAATCTGAATAGTACAGAGTACAGAGATCACAAACGGTGGATGTTCTCACTTAGATTAGATGGGTTGAACGGAGATAACATGACCCTTTGTCCAGTTGGGCTGATGGAGACTAATCAGTTCCTGACTAATCAGGAAGTAGGTGAATGAGTGGAGCTCTTGGTGTGCTCTAGCTCCAGCTGTTGAAATGTACAGTCTCAGAAAATGGCCTCTTTTCATGTCTCTATTTGCATTTTATGAGCGAGAGGAGGATGGAGACCTGCTGCTCGGCCTCCTGGGATACATCTGAAGGGGGACATTTTCCGGCTGGTGAGTGTGCGGGGGGACCTGGTGGTGATGGCGCTTTAACGGCCCCCCAGGCCTCCATTTGCCCTGCTGGCCTATCAGCCCCCGGTGAGGAGGGGAGAGCAGATCTGGGGGAGAGCAAGGGGCGGGAGGCTGATCTGCCCCACAGCCAGCTGCACTGCCTCCCCAGTGGCCCATCTGGAGACTGCAAGCCGGGATCAAACTGCCACCGCTAGTCCCCACTAATGGAGCAGAGAGGTGTGTGTGTGTGTGTGTGTGTGTGTGTGTGTGTGTGTGTGTGTGTGTGTGTGTGTAGCATGTTTGTGTCTACGTGGCGGTGTATGTGTGTCCATCTGGTTGTGCGGTTGTGCACATGTCAGTTTGTGTATGTATGTGTGTGTGTGTGTGTGTGTGCACTGAAACAACACTGCTATGCAGACCAACCTCAGACCCCCGTCCACATCCGTTCCCCCATTCCGCGCGCCGTTTTAAATTAAGCCAATTAAGCTGATTTTCCACGCTTTATTTTCTCTTCAACCACTCAACCACCCCCCCCCCCCTTTTTTTCTTCCAACTCTCCCCACTTCGCTAGCTCCCTGCAGGGCTTAAACACACATGCCATGGACTCCCCCAGAACAAATATTAACTCCACACAGGATCTTGGGTGTGTGTGGGAGAGAGAGTGTGTTTTTGGGAGCTTAGTGCACATGTAGGAAATCCTGTTAAGAGCATTAACCAAAGGGCCCAGTGTTCCCCACTCCGAGTCCCCCATAAGGTCTCCAGACCCCCAGCCTCCGTCCCTCCTACAGTACCTACGCGGTGAGAATAATGCCTCCCTATGGAGACTACAGAGAGGCCTAGATTTTTAAGATAACACTGTGGTTGGACTCGCAGCTGAAGTTCATTTTGTAACACTGGCAGAGGAAGGGTGTGTGTGTGTGTGTGTGTGTGTGTGTGTGTGTGTGTGTGTGTGTGTGTGTGTGTGTGTGTGTGTGTGTGTGTGTGTGTGTGTGTGTGTGTGTGTGTGTGTGAGGGAGGATGTGGACAGAGAGAGTGAGATGGAGACAGAGAGAGAGAGAGAGCAAGAGAGAGACAGAGTAAAAGAGAGAGAGAGAGAGAGAGAGAGAGAGAGATGGAGAGAAAGAGAGAGAGAGGAAGAGGTTTGAGGAAAGAAAATATATTGATCTTTAAAACTTACCTATAAAAGTCATCAAGGCAGATGTGGTGCAGCAGGTTACATGAGAAAAGAAAGAAAAAGAAAGAACAGTCAGAACAGTAGACACAATAGCACACACGGGGTCTAAAAACAACCAGCGTTCCGCCATAAAGGTGCAACAAAAGGCGGCATATTACTGTGTAAAAACAACTAATGTCAATTCAAACATCTCAACTCAGATGTATGGCACTAAAGAGGTGAGAAGGGCTTTGTTGTATCAGGTGAAAGAGATGTGGCATTTGATGACTGTGACTGTGGCCTTGGTGGGGGGCAGTCATGTTGGGACAGAGACTGCAGAGTGAGGACAGAGACATGTGCATTCACACAGAGCTCAGAGGGACCCTGACCTGCTCCATGGCCTGCTTCACCTCCATTTCATTATCACTCTCCCACACACACACACACACACACACACACACACACACACACACACACACACACACACACACACACACACACACACACACACACACACACACACACACACACACACATCATCTCCACACCGTCTCCACACCTCACGCCCACCCAATCCCCGCTCCTGACAGCAGCTTAATCCCCCTGACCTGTGACCTGGGGAAATTCACTCTCTCAACCTTGACCAATTTCTTTCATTTTTTTCTTTCTTTCTTCTTTCGCTCTTTCTCTCCTCTCTCCTCTTATTTTCTTTTCTCCACAAATGCCTTGCGGACGGCCCATTATCATTCCATTTCGGGCGGAGGTGGAGAGAAAAACAATTGGGATTCCCGTGGACAGACATGCACTGCAGGGCTCAACCTGAGTGGGCGGGTGGGGGTGAGTTCGGGGGGTGGAGGGCAGGAGCTGTGGGTGGTGCGAGGGGGGTGATCGGGGGCTGCAAGGCTGCCGCGGGTGCTGAGGCCTCCTGGACTGAGCCCAGATAGAGGCGTTTCTCCAGCCTCTGTATAAACACTGGCAATCTAACTGCAGGTAACACACACAGAAACTAAACTAAGAACACACACATACACACACACACACACACGTACGCACGCGCACACACATGCACACACGCACACACACACACACACACACACACACACACACACACACACACACACACACACATGTACGCACGCGCACGCACGCACGCACGCACGCACGCACGCACGCACGCACGCACGCACGCACGCACGCACGCACGCACGCAAACACACACACACACACACACGCACACACACTGTGTAACCAGCCGTTTGCACGTGTGCTCCCAAAGCAAAAGGGAGCTGAAAAGCTGGAGGAGTTGGAAACCGCATCTACATTAAAGGGCTGCAATCTGGGGAGGCTTCACGAAGAGTGCGGAGCGCAAGAGACTGTATCGCTTGCTCTATTCAGCGCTATCTATGAGGAGAGAACGATTCCCTCGAGAGGACGTCTCAATGGCCCCCATCAACAACGCCTAAATAAGGCAGGCACCTGCTTTGCCAATGCGCCACCTTGTCTCCGTCTCTCAGTCTCATCACATCCCACGAGAAGCTCAGCACTGAAGATAATCGCACACATTTACCCCTATTCTCCTCATTTGCCTTCCGGCGCACAGGGGGAAACAGAACACCAGTGAGGAATGCCGTCATAAAAGAAAGTGAGGGAGAGAGATTTGCATTTTTTTCTCTCTTTCAAATATAGCTGCGCGATAAACGACTACAGGGCCGTGTCAATGGCCTGAAACTGTCAGCGGCAATCAGGGGATAGATACTCCGTAAGTGCGAGCATTACCCCAATCGCTGGAGGCGAGAGAGTTGCTAAGGAGAGGCTAATCCTGCATAACTTTCCCTCTCTTTCTCTCTCTCTGTCATGACCTCTCCTTCTGTGACTAGGATCACCCATTGTGCTGCTCTGATTGCGCTATAAAAAAAAAAGCATGGCTGCTCGGAAATTGCCAGGTTTCACATTTGCACGACTCCCTCCTAATGCGAGAGGGAATTACTTCGGAGAAAGTCGGCACTTCAACTTCAGGTCTTTTTTTTTTTTCATACATCCAAAAATAATTTATGTGTTCTTTTTTTCACTTTTTGTTTTTCTCCGTTCTCTAAGAAAAATACCATACGTCAAAAACACACTTCACGACTTCCCCTTCTGAGGGGAGGGAGATTTGTCAAGGACTGGGCAGTGTGTTTGAGTAGCTGGCTCTCAAATAACCTGTACGAGCTAATCACCGGTGCCAGAAATGTTTTATTAGGACAGGGCTTTCTTTGGCCACAGGAGAGCTCTGGAGGCATGGCTGTGGTCCTGCTTTATGACGCTGGCCACGGCAGAGCGGTCATTATAGCCGGCATACCACAGGGAGCTACAGTACATGAAAATCACCACTGAAAAACGCTCCATGTACATCAGTCCATGCACAGAACACACACACACACAGTACAGACATACAGTATGCATGGCACACACGTACATAGGCTATAAGGCATATAGTATAAAGCACACAGGTACACAGGTAGACCACCGATGCAAAGACACACACACACACACACAAAGAGAGAGACTGACACAAAAGCATGCACACAACACAAACACACACAGAGACAGACAGTGTACCGCTGCCATATACTTTGTGTGTTCAGCAGTTTGCTTGTGCTCCGCGGCTGCCAATCACTCTGGAGCCAAGCATCTGGGAGGAGCCCAGACGAGTGCAAGCTGCTCAGCAGGCCCGGAAAACAAACGAGCCAGAGACATCACACGAATATTAACAATAAAGCTAAAGACAATTAGAGGCAGGGGCCAGGAACAGGGAACAGTGTGTGTGTGTGTGTGTGTGTGTGTGTGTGTGTGTGTGTGTGTGTGTGTGTGTGTGTGTGTGTGTGTGTGCGTGTGTGTGTGTGTGTGTGTGTGTGTGTGTGTGTGTGTGTGTGTGTGTGTGTGTGTGTGTTTGTGTGTGTGTGTGTGTGTGTGTGTGTGTGTGTGTGTGTGTGTGTTTGTGAGGGAGTTTTGGAGGCAGCACCAAATCCCACCCTTGGGGCGCATCCTGTTGCAGATCAAAGCTGCCTTTGTTGTGACACTGCTGCCTCTCTCCCTAGTCTGTGAACTCTGACCCCAGGGGCACCCCCCCCCCCTTCTTCTTCACCCCCCACCTCCACCTCCACCTCCACCCCACCCCACCCCACCCCACCCCCTCTCCCTGCTGCTCAGGAGCACGGGCACTGCCACAGACGGCACGCTCTCACATATTTAATTCATGGAGTTCATTACCAGTCCCCCCCCACATCAACACACACACACACACACACACACACACACACACACACACACACACACACACACACACACACACACACACACACACTCGCCTTCTCCTATCCTGTTGCCATCACCCCAGGGGTAAGTATTATGCATAATCTGGAGTGAGGGTGAAGTAGGATCGATCAAGTTCAGGGTATGAGAAACGCAAATAAGCACACACACACACACACACACACACACACACACACACACACACACACACACACACACACACACACATACAAACACACACACACAAACACACACACACATGCAGAGAAGGGAGCAATAGCTATGTTTAGTGGTCACTTTGGACATTCTACAGGAGAGAGGCCATTGTGGGGATTCATTAGGTCATCACAGTGCCTCTGGTTGCTTTTAGGGCAACAACATTGCAATTCAGGTTCAACATAGGTCATGTTCAGATACTTTAATTGTCTCTATGTGTGTGTGTGTGTGTGTGTGTGTGTGTCTGTGTGTGTGTGTGTGTGTGTAAGAGAGAGAGAGATAGAGAGAGAGAGAGAAAGAGAGAGAGAGAGAGCATGTTCTTGCAGTATCCTGGAGAAGGGCAGACACCAATGTCTCCTGTATGTCTGTATGTGTGCATGTCATGTGTGTGTGTGTGTGTGTGTGTGTGTGTGTGTGTATGCTTGTGTGTTACAGTACATGCAATACACAGAGATCCAGTGTAGCAGGCACGCTGGAGAAGGTCACTGGAAGTGGATTCTAATAGGCAGAGACACATTGATCGGACGCCAGACACCCTGGCAACACCAGCTTCCCTCGGAGGAGCCCGACTGACCCAGTGCAGCACCACGAGCCTGACCGCTCCACACCGCTAACCACCGCCACCGTTGCCACGTCACCAACTGGCCTCCTTTCAATGGACCCGGACCAATCGATGTCCAGGCACAG
>NW_027468819.1:0-8812 GCF_046254945.1 Alosa pseudoharengus
AGGTGGGTGCATGTATACATGGTGTTGGTGTTGCAGGTGGGGCATGTATACTGTACATGGTGTTGGTGTTGCAGGTGGGGCATGTGTACATGGTGGGGCATCCACACACACACCCACACACACACACACACCCACACACACACCCACGCACACAGGCACACACACATAGGGTTGCAAAGGGGTGGAAAATTTCCGGTAAATTTCCGGAACGCACCATAGGTTTCCTTTATGTCTAGCAACCTATGCCGATTGCTGTGTGCATGTGATTGACATACATGTATGTGCAGGGTAGAAATTTGACTGAAATTGTATTAAATCAGGTTGTTTTAACTAATATTAGACTGGAAGATGGGGTTTTGTCCACTACATTTAAGTTCCCTGTTATAGACTAACTTGCTATATTACCCATTCCGGTAACACTTTCTATGAAGGTTGTATTTATAACGCCCTATGAATGCATTCATAATGTTTTATAAGGTGTCTATAAAACATTGTAATGCTCATTATTACCATCTATATGTATTCACAAGTCGTCATAACCAACTTCATGATGCATTATGACAGCTAATTATGAATTATTATAATTTTAATCTGAATAATGCATTATAAATATGTCAAGATCTGCCTACTCACTTGTCAGTTTTATGATGCATCATAACTACTTTGCTTTGTTAAATGCGTATAGTGATGCATAAAGAGTTTTGACTTCTACTGTAGTCCTATATATCTATAGCTATAAGTATATGTAATAAAGTTATAATAATTTATACATCTCCATACAGCACACAATTATAAACAGCTATGCAATATCATAAGTGTTATTTGTCAGCTCTAAGTAAAGTGACAAGAATATGACCCTATTATTGACAGATATAAGTTCACTGAGTAATTAAAGGGTGCAATGAACTAACTACCGAGTCTAGCATCTTCACCCCATATGCACAATATTATAATGTTACAAATGTGTTTGTCAGCTTTAGGTAAAGTAGAGCAAATGAGGTGTTGTTATAAATAGATATAAGGTTATTATAAACAAATATTAGGTACAATGAAATGAGAGCCTGGACAGTAAAGACCAAAGGAATGCATTTAGTTCACTTTATTTTCATTTAAACTAACACACATAATCAGACTGATTATCAATGCTCTGAGCACATTACACAAACACAATGAGACAGGCCAAAGAAGTGGCACAACACAATCCTATATTTTGTGGTGGTGGTTATTATTGTAATAAAACTCACAATGCCACTGAAATCTATCTTGGGTCATTATGAAAGATCGTTCGAATCAAAATAGACCTTTGGTTTAAATGAAAATAAAGTGAACTAAATGCATTCCTTTTGTCTTTACTGTCCAGGCTCTCATTTCATTGTAGGATAATAGGGTCATATTCTTGTCACTTTACTTAGAACTGACAAATAACACTTATGATATTGCCTAGCTGTTTATAATTGTGTGCTATAGGGAGATGTATAAATTATTATAACTTTATTACATATACTTATAGCTATAGATATATAGGACTACAGTAGAAGTCAAAACTCTTTATGCATCACTATACGCATTTAACAAAGCAAAGTAGTTATGATGCATCATAAAACTGACAAGTAAGTAGGCAGATCTTGACATATTTATAATGCATTATTCAGATTAAAATTATAATAATTCATAATTAGCTGTCATAATGCATCATGAAGTTGGTTATGACGACTTGTGAATACATATAGATGGTAATAATGAGCATTACAATGTTTTATAGACACCTTATAAAACATTATGAATGCATTCATAGGGCGTTATAAATACAACCTTCATAGAAAGTGTTACCACACAGGCACACACACATACTCACTCACACACACACACACACACACACACACACTCACACACACACACACACACACGCACACACACACACACACACACACACTGCTTCAACCCAGGCACGTTTCTCCAGACCAACGTGGGGATCATTTCCTCCACCACATCCTATTTTGTCTTGAGAAATTCCTGATACACGATACCCACACACACACACACGCGCACACACACACACACACACACACACACACACACACACACACACACACACAAGCACAAACGCAAGCACGCACGCACACACACACACACACACACACACACACACACACACACACACACACACACAAACACGTACACACAAGCACGCATACATGCACACACACACACACACGCACACATTGACACAGACACACACACACAGAGACACACACACAGAGACACACACATACACACACACACACACACACACACACACAAGCACAAACGCAAGCACGCACGCACACACACACACACACACTACAGGTTCCACTGAGACTGCAAGGGGGGAAATCCCAGTGCTTGGGACAAATGCTTCTCAGGCGTAAGAGAGACTGTGTGTGTGTGTGTGTGTGTGTGTGTGTGTGTGTGTGTGTGTGTGTGTGTGTGTGTGTGTGTGTGTGTGAGTGAGTGAGTGAGTGAGTGAGTATGTGTTTGTGTGTGAGTGTGAGTGTGAGTGAGTGTGAGTGTGTGAGTGTGTGAGTGTGTGAGTGTGTGTCCATATATTTGACCTGGCTGTGGTCATAATGGCCCTGTCTGTGTGTTAAGGTCAAACACAGGACACAAGGATCCTGCCCTCCTCTTAATCCTTCTGGTAGGGAAGGGACACACACACACACACACATACACACACACACACACACAAAAAGACCTACACACACACACACACACACACAGAGGCCCTTGGGTATCTGCAGATGTTTGTTTTGGAACATCTGGCCTGGAGGACACTACAACATCACCTCCAGATAATCTGATAGTCCCCACAGCCAGACTGTGTGTGTGTGTGTGTGTGTGTGTGTGTGTGTGTGTGTGTGTGTGTGTGTGTGTGTGTGTGTGTGTGTGTGTGTGTGTGTGTGTGTGTGTGTGTGTGTGTGTGTGTGTGTGTGTGTGTGCGTGCGTGTGTGTGTGTTTGCGTGTGTGCGCGCGCGCGCGTGTGTGTGTATGTATGAATGTGTGTGTGTGTTTGTGTGTGTGACAGCGAGAGAGTAAGTGAGTGAGTGTGTGTAAATGTAAGTGTGTGTGTGTGTGTGTGTATGATGTCATGGAGGTATGTGTGTGTTTTCATGCCATACCAGATTGGTCTGGGAGCATAAAAGTCTCCTTCCATTCGGTCATGGTTCTGTGTGTGTGTGTGTGTGTGTGTGTGTGTGTGTGTGTGTGTGTGTGTGTGTGTGTGTGTGTGTGCGCGTGCGCATGTGTGTGTGTTTTGGCCCTAGCACGGTCACACTACCCGGAAGGCTGAAGCATTGGTACACCACAAGACTGGAGCAATCATCTCCCTCATTAACACACACAAACGCGCACGCTTATATACACACACACACACACTGACACTCACGCACACACACGCACGCACGCTTACACACACACACACACAGACACACACACTCAGACACACACACACACACGCGCGCGCGCTTACACACACACAGACACACAGACACACACACACACACATTCATGTATGTAGGATCATTAAGTGCTAACAAATCTGTTATCGTATCTGAGCACTACTGGTGGAATGATACAAAACATGTGATTTTTGACAGCGGTCAACACGGACCTCCAAATGTTGGGAATTTGACTCAATGACCCTGTCTACTGACACACACACACACTTTCTACTGCATACTAAAGAGCTGGACACATTGACACAGACACAGACACACACACGCACACACACACTTTCTATTGCATTGTAAAAAGCTGGAAAAAAAGAGAATAAAGGCCTGATGTACTTTTTCTGACTCTATTTGCACCTTAAAGCATGGCTTCTTACTGTATGTGCAAAACTGACCACACGTGGACGAAAACATGGCTTCTTACTGTATGTGCAAAACTGACCACACGTGGACGAAAACATGGCATCTTATGTACAAAACTGACCACAAGTGGACGAAACCATGGCATCTTACTGCATGTACAAAACTGACCACACGTGGACGAAAACATACCATCTTATCTACAAAACTGACCACACGTGGACGAAAACATGGCATCTTATGTACAAAACTGACCACACGTGGACGAAAACATGACATCTTATGTACAAAACTGACCACACGTGGACGAAAACATGCCATCTTATCTACAAAAACTGACCACACGTGGACGAAAACATGGCATCTTATGTACAAAACTGATAGCGTTTGATTGGGTGTTCAGCCATATACGTATGAAAACAGCGCACGTCTGTTATGCGGTGAAAAGTTTCTGCCTTTTAAAAGCAGGTGTAATCCAAATTGCTGTTAAATGCGTCAACAGAATTAGTATTCAAAGCACCATTTTTTTATTGTATGTCAAAAGCAACCTTAACTTTTGTTTGTCTTTCTAATGTTGTACTTTCACTTTCACATCATCCACTTCCCAATCTGCTAGCCTAGGGTGTTACGTCTGTCATAGTCTACGCGCAGTAAATAGTATTGAGTAGAGTAAAACTACTGCTCCACATTGTGTCAATGTCTTGTTGACATCTTATGATCATGTGTGATTGCTTCTTTTTAATGTTGTTATTGGTTATGTAATGATCATGTGTGATTGCTTATTTTTTATGTTGTCATGTTGACATCTTATGATCATGTATGATTGCTTCTTTTTAATGTTGTCATGTTGACATCTTATGATCATGTGTGATTGCTACTTTTTAATGTGGTCATTGACATCTTATGATCATGTATGATTGACATCTTATGATCATGTATGATTGACATCTTTTTAATGTTGTCATTGGTCATCTCCATTCCAGCGCACTTGTGGTTGAATTAAACCGTTCAGCTGTGGGCACACACGTTGCGTTAGAGGCCGGTGACGGGCGGTGATGAGTGCTGTTTACATAATGAAGTGTGTGTGTGTGTGTGTGTGTGTGTGTGTGTGTGTGTGTGTGTGTGTGTGTGTGTGTGTGTGTGTGGCAATATGGCAAGACACAGCGCTCGCTTTCTGCACATAGAAAAACTATGTCTTTGTGCATCAAGGCTTATAACTACGTAGAGAGGGAGAGAGAGTAAGAGGAAGAGAGAGAGAGAGAGAGAGAGAGAGAGAGTGAGTGTGTGTGTGTGTGTGTGTGTGTGTGTGTGTGTGTGAGAGAGAGAGAGAGAGAGAGAGAGAGAAAGGCATGTGATACCATGTCTATGCCTCCAGTACAAATATCATGTTTTCTTTGACTGTTCACTGAAGCATTTAAAACAGAGTGTTTGTGTGTGTGTGTGTGTGTGTGTGTGTTTTGTTTAGAAAGACAGTGATGTCTCGACAACACTATTAGGATGCAAAGAAGGTGCGTGCGACGAGAATGAGTGTGTGTGTGTGTGTGTGTGTGTGTGGGGGGGGGGGGGTCTGTGTGAAATTGTTAAGATAAAGCCAAGATAAACTGCACGCAAGCACACACACACACAGACACACACACACACACACACACACACACACACACACACACAGCAGCTGACGTTTAGTTGTGTCATGTATGCAAATGGCGACTCAGCTGGATTGTGTTCCAGGTTGGCAGAGAAAGATGTGTGTGTGTGTGTGTGTGTGTGTGTGTGTGTGTGTGTGTGTGTGTGTGTGTGTGTGCGTGTGTGTGTCTGTGTGTCTGTGTGTGTGTGTTACTTGTATGGAAAAGACACCTGGTGGGATGAAAGATCAGACTGACTCACTGACGTGTGCTTGTGTGTGTGTGTGTGTGTGTGTGTGTGTGTGTGTGTGTGTGTGTGTGTGTGTGTGTGTGTGTGTCTGTGTGTGTGTGTGCCCTTCCAGCGGCATAGGGACTTAAAGGAATGATGTGTGTGGTATTCTGGAGAGCTACTTAATGCAGAGAAGCTATAAATAGCAAACTCTGTGGAAGAGGAGTTTGTGTGTGTGTGTGTGTGTGTGTGTGTGTGTGTGTGTGTGTGTGTGTGTGTGTGTGTGTGTGTGTGTGTGTGTGTGTGTGTGTGTGTGTGTGCATGTTAGACATACAGTACGGGTGTCAGTCACAAAATAAAAGGAGGATGGACAGGGAAATCAGAAAGAGAGAGAGAGGGAGAGAGAGAAAAAAGAGAAAGTGAGAAAGAAAATAACAGAAGGAGAGAGAGGGAGAGAGAGAGAAGGAGGGAAAGAGAGAGAGAGGGGGGGGAGAGAAAGAGAGAGAGATGAAAGAAGAGACAGAGGGCAACAGAGAGGAAGAGAGGAGAGAGAGGGGGGGGAGAGAGAGAGAAAGTGAGAGTGGTGTGTGTTGATGCAGCTGAGTTGTGCTGACAAGATCTAATTCACTCAAAGGCACAGGAATTTTACACACACTTACACACACACACACACACACACACACACACACACACACACACACACACACACACACACACACACACACACTGAAAGAGGGGGGGGGGAGAGGAAAGCAGTGTGTGTGTAGCCTACTTGTAAGAGGGAGAGAGAGGGTTAGTAAGCGCTTTCAGATATAACCTCCGGAGTATATGAGGAGGTTTGTCAAACGGAGGTCCTACCCTTCGGATGATTCAGATATGATGCTAACCTGCGGACCTAATACTGACCTTATACGGACCTATGTGTGAAAGACATACACGCACATTACAGAATCTCCATATGGTTGTCGAGTGAGGGGTGGGGGCTTGTAGAGTTCACAAGATGCGAGATATATGACGCAGAATATATGCGGCCGCTGCCTGTCACAGCTGCTTTTTGTTTACAAAATATAGCCTATGCATTATGTAGGCTAAAGAATAGAAATCAATTGTGCATAGGCTAATACTTGAAGTAGGCTAGTCACGTAAGTGCGCACTTGAAATTGACCTAGCCTACAGTATTTGTATGTGTGCTTCAAATAAACACATTTATCTGTTTTCAACGTTATGTACCAGAATTAGCTATAGAACCCCAAATCTGGTTTGCGTTGGAGAGAGCTAGAGCATGCACAAACTTTATGGTAGGCTACCAGCCAATTCAGTAGGCTAACTCAAGACTTCAAGATCATTCAACGTTTTTAAGCAACAAACAAAATACTAACATTAATAACAGTGAAGTTGTTCGTTTTTTCATGGTTTATTTTTTCCAAAAGCATCCTCTCCCCATGTGTAGCATTTACGTAAGGAGCTTGGAACAAAGTTGGGTTTTATTCGTTTTCATTTTCTCTAGGCATATATGCTCAGCAAATATCAGCGAGCTCAGCAGGTCATGAAGGCTATCAATGAACAGAAAACCGTGTTGGTTAACAATTTATTAAATACTCCTGTTATTGTCGTCAACGACGTCGCTATAGGCTACTGCCTTTTCAGCGCCTTCTGCTTATGATGATTCAGTCTTCTGAATTCGTTTGTCCTTGCCATGCAGTTGTAGGCTAACGTGTCTCTTGCCGTTCCCTTCAGGTGTTCTATCAAAATGTTGTATGCCCTCATGGACAGTAGCTCCGCAATGTCTGCATCTTTCCAGGTCGGAGATTTTCTGGACAGCACTATGCCACTCCATCATAACACTGGCATTTAAGTCAGATTTAACCACATGGACGCACGAAAGAAACGTCACCAACACGCCCTCTCACTAGCTGTGAATTTTAACCGCATGTTCTACGCCTCGTTCAGACACAGCACATTTACATAATGTCCGGAGGAAATACTAGGGGGGGAGTAGTAGAACAACCGGCTAAATTCGGACTTCCATATGACCGGTTATGTCGTTCAGATATACGGCCCCACCGTTTAACATCCGCAGAACCTCCGGTCTTACACGTATGTCTGAAAGGGCTTAGTGTGGTTGTGTTGTGTTGTGTTGTGTTGTGTTGTGTTGTGTTGTGTTGTGTTGTGTTGTGTTGTGTTGTGTTGTGTTGTGGTGTGTTGTGTTGTGTTGTGTTGTGTTGTGTTGTGTTGTGTTGTGTTGTGTTGTGTTGTGTTGTGTTGTGTTGTGTTGTGTTGTGTTGTGTTGTGTTGTGTTGTGTTGTGTTGTGTGTGTGTGTGTGTTGTGTTGTGTTGTGTTGTGTTGTGTTGTGTTGTGTAGTGTGTGTGTGTGTGTTGTGTTGTGTAGTGTGTGTGTGTGAGTGAGTGTGTGTATGTACGCGTGTGTGAGTGTGTGTGTGTGTGTGTGAGTGTGTGTGTGTGCATCCGCAGTTAACATCCGCAGAACCTCCGGTCTTACACGTATGTCTGAAAGGGCTTAGTGTGGTTGTGTTGTGTTGTGTTGTGTTGTGTTGTGTTGTGTTGTGTTGTGTTGTGTTGTGTTGTGTTGTGTTGTGTTGTGTTGTGTTGTGTTGTGTTGTGTTGTGTTGTGTTGTGTTGTGTTGTGTTGTGTTGTGTTGTGTTGTGTAGTGTGTGTGTGTGTGTGTGTGTGTGTGTGTGTGTGTTGTGTGTGTGTTGTGTTGTGTAGTGTGTGTGTGTGTGTGAGTGAGTGTGTGTATGTACGCGTGTGTGAGTGTGTGTGTGTGTGTGTGAGTGTGTGTGTGAGTGTGTGTGTGTGTGTGTGTGTGTGTGTGTGTGTGAGTGTGTGTGTGAGTGTGTTTATGCTTGTATCACACATCCACTTCTATGTATTTTCTGACCTGGCCTTTTCTACATGTCTGTGTTCCTATGGCGAGTACTAGCCATTGGCTGTAGCCTACCTGTTGGAGAGAGAGGGAGGAGTGTGTGTGTGTTTGTGTGTGTGTTTGTGTGTGTGTGTGTGTGTGTGTGTTGTGTAGTGTGTGTGTTGTGTAGTGTGTGTGTCTGTGTGTGTGTGTGTGTGTGTGTGTGTGTGTGTGTGTGTGTGTGTGTGTGGC
>NW_027468820.1:0-8644 GCF_046254945.1 Alosa pseudoharengus
GTCTGACAATTGATGGTGCAGTATAGTTGACATTAATTGTTAATTTTAATGTGAATACAACATTTTGAATGCTAAGGATTACATTCAATGCAGGTCCAATTACATTACATTACATATTACTGTTGGGTTTCTTAAGTATTTAACCCTAACCCTTAAGTGTTTATCCCTGGTTTAGCTGTATGGTGTAGGTGGTTAGTGTGTGTATGGTGTCTAATTAAATATTTCATTGTATTTAATAGTGCCTCCCCATGTGGTCAAACTCTGTATTTATTAGGGGTGTGCATTGGCACTGCCCTCACAATTCGATTCGATTACGATTTACCAGGTAACGATTAGATTCAATTTGATTCTACGATGCATTGTGATGCATCAAATGGTACAGGGTATTGGATATGGCATTTTAAAAAGTTTAATAATTTAAACACATTGTAAAACTTAAAGCCCAAATTGAGACATCCATGCATGCATCCTTGAATTTCCCCTGGGGATCAATAAAGTATCTATCTATCTATCTATCTGTCGAAATTTGCTGCAAATTCAAAACTGGATTACTCTGGAACGGCTAACTGTACAGGGGACTGCTTTAAACCTTTCTGTTCGGTAAGGTCAGCTGTTTATTCTGATATATGGTTTGTTATGTGTTGAATGAAGGCTTTGTGAAGTATCCCACCGATATGAATGGGTAGGGAGATGGCCGCAGAAACTTCAGTAGAATTTATGATTAAATTGAATTATATTATTTACTTTTCTCATGAACCGTTCACCACAGCAATTAAAACATTGTTTAAAAGCTGAGAAAAAGCTCTTTCAAGTCAAGTCAAGTCAGATTTATTTTTAAAGTGCATTTAACATGTACATAGTGCAACCCAAAGCGCTCCACAAATAAGACACATAACAACAAGACAAAAGATGCCGGATGGAGCGGCGTAGTCGCCAGCGTACCCATGACATCAAGACATACAAGACATACAACAAAACAAATAAACAAATAAAAAAAGAAAATATATTTAAAAAGGGGGAAAAGTGATGTTAAAAATTAGTCCAATTTCCAAACCAGCTGATAATGTCCAAGGGCAATGATGATCCGTGAAAACTGCGCACAGAGCTGTGTCTTCACAACCGATGCAATGCCAACAAAGTTCTTTAGCAACTGACCAACCCGGTGAATTCACTGGCAGTCTGGAGATAACGTTAACGTTAGAAGCTAGAAGCTAGGCCTTGTAGACTGCAGTCTGGAGATGACTGGAAGCACAGTCCAAAGTACTGGGCGATCGTGTAGATCCGCAATTCGGTGGACTTAACAGCGACCGTTTGTTGCTCCGTGAGATTGCAGCTCTTCACCGTTAACGTTAGTCTACAGTTGGCAAGGCAGCTCGCAGGTCAGCAACAGCTCGGCGGCCACGGCAGATCTTTCGCAGAGTAGCTAGCCTAGGTCCAGCTGTCCCGAGAGATCCCCTCGACCAGACAGTGAAGTGCACTGTTCACGGATGGATGGAAGGATGTCAGAGGCCCAGTAAGTCTGCAGTTGGCATGGCAGCTCGCAGGTCAGCAACAGCTCGGCGGCCACGGCAGATCTTTCGCAGAGTAGCCTAGGTCCAGCTGTCCCGAGAGATCCCCTCGACCAGACAGTGAAGTGCTGCACCGCTCACGGATAGATGGAAGGATGTCCGATGCCCAGCTACAGTGGCCCAGCTACAACGAAAATCGAAATCGAAATTTGCTGTCTACATTATTGTCAGTGTTGGGTTAACGCAACTACGCAAATCAAAACAGTGGTGTGATAATTGAGCCAGTAGAGAAATAACTGTTCAGAATTAATCTGTAGCCTTGGGTAGGCTTCTGCGACGTTTTTAACAGGCTACGCTATAGAGGCTTAGACAACTATGACCCACGTTTTGGTTTCGTAAATTAATTTGCCCTACTTCTTCACTGCAATGTAGTCAATTGACTGCTTGACATGTCATTTTTATTTTTCTGTACAATAAACAAATACATCTGCTTTATGCCGCAGAATTACATTCATATTTGGAACTTACATAGGCCTAGTCCAATGCGTTAGTGTTTCCCAAAACCATAGTAGCAACGAACGTTCGCAACCACTATCGTAAATTTGTGTAGTTACAACTACATCTCTCGACCTGTGGTAGAATGCTAGTAGAAGCATAGTTCCAGGGATCTTCATATCAAAGACGTCACTGACGCCAGTTATTTGTTTGCAAATTAATAATTATAAATATATTTAGGTTTCTAATTGATATTTACACTTCTAACCACCATACATCCATATTTTAAAATGCCCAAGGCAGAAAATACATAAATTAAGATCGTCTTGTAGTGTATAGGTCTAATTGAGTGCCTGTCACTTTAAGATGTTTGAGGGAACCCTTGCAATTGTAACACAGTTGAAAGGCTGCTGATGTGTGGATGTAATTCATAAATTCATAACGTTTTCTACATAGTTAAAATAAAGGTTCGTACTTCTCCTTGGGACAAGCACTTTTGAATTTTGGAAAACACTTTTCCATTTACATCGGGATTTTGCAAACATTCAGTGTCAGAGTCAATAAAATGAGCCCTTCAACGAAATTGACAAGCAGCTTAGAAGTAGGCTAAGCATAGCCTACTAAATTCGACATCCAAACAGTATTCTAACGTTAGCTTTGAGATACTGCTTGATTTCATAACTTAACTTAGTTAAGTAACTTAACTAGACCTTAGCAGAGTTCACTTCAATGCAGCAGTTTTGAACAAATTTGCGCAGCATGGTCACGATGCTAAGCGGATTTAATAGCAATTTAGCCAGACGTCTTCTATGCAATGCTTCTATGTGGCAACAACAATCCTTCAACAATCGTGAATATTTTGTTAAATGCGCATGCAGAGGAGTGGGGCAGCGGGCTACGAGAGAGAGCGGGGCGGGGCAAGGAAAGGCTGCGTGCGTAAAAAGCGCAGCTCAATGGCAATGCAAGGATTGGATCTTATATTTAATTTAAATTAAATTAAATTAAATTAAACATAGAATATTCATCTGTGGCGGCCGATTTTTATTTCGTGGCGCCCCGCCACAGATTAGTCAATGTATGGGAAACACTGAGCTGAGAATATGTAGGCCTAGGCTTTGATTTTCATGGAGGGGGGGGTCCTTGTTAGTTTACGCAAAAACCAAGCCAAGAAGGCGGATTCTGATTTTGATAATATGATCTGCACAAAAGATAAACTTTAGGTAAACAACAATGTCAATATTGTTGTCAAAATCTTAAACCAGATTCGAACTCTTGGACAGGGGACTGGTAATTGCTGTGCAACGGCAGCTGTCATCTGCTGGCCTTAACGCAATGCACCACAGAAGTATATGCAGATACCCGTTCACGTGCTAGTAAACGTCATTAACCACCTTAGTCCAGACTACTGAAGTTTGGAAACTATCATAGTCCAAACTTACAGTACTATGTAAGTAAGACAGTTTTGGGAAACAGTCGTAACTTACATGTTGGTTAGTTGAACAATGCATCCTCTTAGTAAAAAGCGAAACGCACCCCATGTAGGCCATTAGCAATCTGTTTATTTTATTTTATGAAGCCTACACAGTAGATCACATGCCACATTCTCACTTTCAATAGACAGATGCAATAGCCATTGGTCAAGTATTGAGTATAAAGCAATTAAGATAGTACCCTATACAAAAAGTACTTCATACTATCATAAAAATTTGTTAAAACGAATAGCATTTTGCAACTTGACAAAACACTGGATTAAATATCGTAGGCACAGGAGAAAACTTGTACATCCGTTGGCCCGTGGGGAGATCACATGCCAGTTGCCTCTCCCTTCAGTGCTATGACTCGTTCGGCTGTGAGCTTGTTTCGCCAAAAAAACTCTATTGCAGATATCAATGCGTCTTTGTTCATGGGTTTGGCCTCACAGCAGAGGCTTAGACAACTATGACCCACGTTTTGGTTTCGTAATTTGCCCTACTTATTGACTGCAATGTAGTCAATTGACTGCTTGACAGGTTATTTTTATTTTTCTGTACAATAAACAAATACATCTGCTTTATGCCGCAGAATTACGCACTTGGCCAGCCTATAGAACGGGCACATTTTGGAGAGAATAGAGAATGTACGCATGCAAGAATCTGTAGGCTATTTGTGGCTGGTTACCAGCAAACAATGTTTAATGCATTAACTCAAGACGTCAAACCTTTTCTAAACAATACAAACAGAAAGGATGCAGCAGGCAGCAAATATAGAAGAGTAATTTCCAGTGGAAGAACAAAATGCTGAATGAAGTCCAAAGATGTGAAGGCATATCTGGCAAGTTGTTATTTTTTTGAAGACGTAAATGGTTGGGCTATAGGCCTAGTTTGCAAGAAGGAGACATAAAGCGTGAGCATGCCACACTATCCACAGCAGTGGTAGCGGGGGGTAGGAGGATTACTGTTAGCGCAGGATTTATATAAAATTCTAAAAAAGGCCTGCGGTTTGCGCAGCCTACAGTAAGTAGGTCAGTGAGTTAGGAGTCCTCTAGACTTCTTTTAAGCTGTCTCAGAGGTGGAAAGTTGCATTCGTTGGGGGCAGGGCCGGATTAACAATTCATAGACCCTTGGGAACAAATGTCTGATGGCCCCCCCTGCCCCCCAGCCAACGTGAATCGGGCGGTCAGTTAATAGGACTATCTGTGAGGCCAAGCCTCACCAAGTAGCCCGTTTGTTTACAACTAACATTACATTTAATTAAACTGCGTTCTGGGTCGCTATAATGCGTGTGAAATAGCACCATTGAGTAGCCTATCGTTCCGGTGTTGTGTGCCTTCTGGTTTCTCCACCTACTGGTTTCCGTGCCCGTGCATGCACTGCAGCAGTTGTTAGACATTCACAAATAAGTTGTTTTATGCGGTTTGAAGTCGCTTTTCATACGCCATGAGCGCTCGGCTACATTATAGCCACTCGGACAAAAGACATGTAAAAAAATATATGTTTTGAAAACTAGCATTAAACTGGATTCGATCCCGCAACACACGCGTGACTCTCCATCCTGATTTCCCTACTCTTTCAGCCAACTAATATGTTATGCGAATCAATTAACTATTGTAGGCTACCATTATTTAATAACGTAGGCAACACCCAGGTAACATGTTGTCCAGGCTATCTGAAACAAGGGGTTGCCTCTCATCTACAACAACTGGTTACCTTGGGCTGCTACAGTCGTCAGTGCACTGTGCACAGTAGGCCTATGCTACTCTTTGTGGTTGATCAACTAAAAATAAAAGATGTATTTGGTGATGACGCTATTGTAAGCCTAGTAGACCTAAATTCTGAGAAATTAAATGGTACGAGAAACGATCTACTTAGCGCACAGTGTTGCGCGGTCTGCCCGAAATTAAGCGGTCGCCCGCGGATGACCGCGGTCACCGGCGGCTATGAGTCATAAACAAAATATTTTAATGATATTCGGGTCATTTGCGGGTGGGTCAGTTAAAATTAATTAAATATATATTTTCTACAAATAGGCCTACTTAAAATATCACGAGAAGGCTAGCATCAATACAGTAAAGCATCAATACAGTAAAGTCAACAGTAAAGAAGCTGAAGACGCGAGTTAAAATAATAAAGACACCAAGGGCGCGGGAAGGGGGGTGCTGAGGGTGCTGCAGCACCCCCTGCTGGCAGGAGATAGATTTTTAAAAAATATTATATATATTTAAATAATTACTAATTCGCTGTCTGACATTATTCATATTTTTGTATGTGAAATGATGAGTCAAATAGCAAAAAAGGGTTATGGATAGGTTCGAAAATAGGCTACTAAAAATTAACAGTTATAGAGATCAACGTGAACGTGAGTCAGTTACTGTAAGAACAGCGTGGTTTCATCTATGTGATAGCGATCAAGTGTGTAGGCCTACGGTTGATATAGGCCTACATATTCTATGAAATTTACACGTTCAAAAAAAACATGGATAAGCTGAAAGAAACTTTAATTGTGTTTTACAGTTTTGCAAAAATAATAAATGCATAGCTAGTGAAATCATTTCACTATCCTAGTCACTAAGATAGATATTAGGACACATACTTGCTGTGGAGACGACACACTTTAGGCTATTCAGAAATTATTTGCGAGGTCATTGCAGCCTGATTATTAGCCTATATTTAAAGCCTAACATCTCTGGTGTGGTTTTGACGATCAGAAAAGTAATTTTCCTTAGCTATACTGAAATAGGCTAACGATGTCAAGTGCGCTTCTGTGGGGGAATTTGTGGCTGCCCAGGACTTTTCTAAAACTTCTCGCTATCACCCGCACACCGCACGGTAGGTTGAAAGACACCCCTTCAGGAAAAGCGATATAGGCTATGGGAAATATTGGGAAAAGTTCTTAAAGATGACAGTAGTACAAGTTATGGTCTATGTAGGCCTACTTCTTGCGAAGCCATTTAAAAGTATGACAGCCAAAACGGGCAGCCTGCAGGAATAAATGTTATGGCACAGACTACACAGCCATATCTACCGGTATGTATAGGTTCGCGCATGCATAAATGTTACCTTAGTTCGTTGTTTTTGTGACTTTAAACAGTGGATGTGCTTTAGTAAATGTGCTTTGTGCTTCATTCAGCATTATAAACCAGTTCTTACGCTAACGTTTTGACCAGCAATGTATCTCTCTTGCCTATACCTTGCCTCACCATTTCTGTTTTCGAAAGAACGATGTATGTCCATGGCCTTCAAGTCTTATCCTAGTGTTCTAATCCTTGGTGGTTGCGTGTGTGCTTGCGCTCTTATTCTCATTCTCTCTCCTGCGCAAACATTATGTCCTGCATGCCTACTGCATGTAGTTCTACTGCATAAAGTTTCGCAAATAAATTAGTTTGTTTTACAGAAATGGCCTACTGTCACACTGCATGCAGGCTATAACCAAAAGCACACATTTTGTAAACTAGACTGCATTTCCGGCGGGAACTGCGAAAGTGTGCTTGTCCTGGTCCGGTCACCAACGTGAGCAGACAGTGGCATACACTATGCTGAACCTGGCTTGATCCAGGCATTGTCCAACACTGACAGTGCCTTTCAGTGTTGGAGCAGTGGCTCGAATGTGTCAAAAATCAACACATTTCTTGTGTAATGATGATTTCAACAAATGTTGTGTTAAATCTCAGCAATTTTCTGCAGAAAATTGCACAGAAGTTCTACACAGAAATTTATTAAATGCATTGGCCAATCAAATTGTCAGATGAGCCAGATTAATGTATCCAGAAGCGTGAGAAGAACCTGCTGCTGCCTCCTCCGCAGTTAGTTTGATTTCTTACGGTAAGTGAAGCTGACATTAACGTAACAACGTTTATAATTTACTACCTGACAATTTACACTGCTGTATCGTAAATGAACACGAATATATTAGCTTTACTATGTTTTTTGGCGTACTGAGAGGTGTAACATACTGAGAACATAGTGTTAGTCATTCAACAAATGAATGCATGCTAACGTTAGTCAGTCGATAATAGGGCTCATTTACGAAAGTTAGCCAATGGTACTAATTGATAAACCTATTAAATTTAATGAACACATTTGTTAGTTTGCTTTCGAATGCCTTGGATGCTAACTAATTTTACCTCAGTCAGTAACGACGATGTTTATGTCACACTTCTATCGTCATTTTGTTGCCTTGACATTAGGCTTTACTGACTTGCATTTGTTCGCTAAGATAGGTAATGTCTTGGAGTTTGGCCAAGTTAGGATGTGTAGGCTACTTGTCTTATGCTTACATTTGTCTTTTGTAGGTGTATTTTTTACAAGTTGTCGGTGGCGCCATATCGTGACTTCCACAACCTAAGGTATGTAGGCTATTTGCAAAGTGCATTGACTTATGCTGAAATTTGATTTTGTTCTGTTATGTAGGTTGAATTTATTTTTTTATGTTGCCTTGGATGCTAAAGTTTCCTCAGTCAGCAATGTTAATACTAGTCATGCTGATAAATTAACTGTCTTGGAGTTTGGCCAAGTTAGGACTCTAAGCTCAAATGTAAGGTGCTCTAAGCATGATGGGTAACGTCACTTCTGTTGATGTTCAAACCAAGGGGGTAGGCACTATGGGCGGCTACAGTGAGATGGGGTACGAAAAGAGCCATATCTGTCAATGTATTAATGTAAACAGGAAGTTGATAGGGTAGTAAGCACAAATCCAAAATAAACTTGTGCATAGGTATTCATTATGTTTCAATGTTTAATGTGTCTTAATTCTTGCTAAAATTTGGAGGAAAATGTTATGTAAAGCTCTGAAAAGGGTGACAGGAACATTAGAGAAGCTTAAATAATCTTATTAGGCTGTCTGGTTTATGTGATTTTTTCTCTGTAGAATCAAAGTGCTTTAGAGGTCTCAAGATGCTCACCTATTATCTACCCCCTTCGGCATCGGGGAGAAAGAAGGGTGTGAAATGCAGCGTGAAGTCTGCTCTGTCTTACATCTGGACATACAGCCAGTAAGTTAACTTTAATGTCTGAATCAGTCAACTTTTAAAGATTTGTCCTTCTGTTACATGGGATAGGCATGGGGCGGTGGTGGCGTAGTCGCTAAGGAGCTGGGCTAGCATGCCGTAGCCTGAAAAGTTGTAGGTTTAATACCTGGCTTCCACCGCTGTGCCCTTGATCCAGGCA